>NC_057804.1:435139407-435141895 GCF_018294505.1 Triticum aestivum | reverse complement strand
GGGAACGGACGGCGGCGACGTGGCGAGCCGTGATTGGGCGCGGGCGGCGGCATGGCTGAGGTGGCGTCGTCTGATTGGTCGGGGCGACGTGGCGACGGCGGTGGACACGTCCGGGAGGAAACGGACATGTCCGGCGGGCGAGAGGGAGGCTAGACTAGGGTTTCGTCCGCGAAAATGGAAGGGGAGGGCCTATTTATAGATGGAGGGATCTAGGAGAGTCCAAATGAGGAGCGGTTTTCGCCCACACGATCGTGATCGAACGACCGAGAGCATGGAGGGGAGTTAGATGGGTTTTGGGCCACTTTGGAGGGGGTGTTGGGCTGCAAAGAGAAGGGGGGTTTTACGGTTACCCGGTTAACCGTTGGAGTACCAAACGACCTCCAAATGGCACGAAACTTGACAGGCGGTCTACCGGTGCTATACCAAGGCCGCTTGGCAAGACTCGGGCCATTCTGAAAAAGTTTAACACCCACTCACAACAGGAGACAAAATGGGAACGCCGGAGGACATAGGAGTGCCGGATCGCAAAACGGACAACGGGGAAAATGCTCGGATGCATGAGACGAACATGTATGCAAAATGAAATGCACATGATGACATGATAAAATGCAACACGCAAGCAAATGACATGGCAATGACGGCGAATAACTGGCAGACACCTGGCGCAATGAATCCGGGGCGTTACAACACTCCTTCACTAACAAGAGATCTCGTCCCAAGATCTTAGGACCGAGACGGAAGGAAAAGGGATGAGGTGAAGCAAGAACTCAAGAGAAGAAGCAAAGAATCGAGAGCACTCGAGAAGAAGAGAGGAACGACGAGAATGAAGAGAATCGAAAGCTCACGGACTCAGATAGACTATGAAATCACTCCGAATAGAACGAGATAAGAAACAAATAAGACTGAAAGGATTTAGGCAGCACACCGACTGAAACATGGAGGAATAGAACATGAGCTTCACAAGATGGGATGACACTGACGAGATGAACAACGCTAAGCCTCTGGAAGAATTAAAAGAATGAAATGAAATGAACTTAGAAGGAAGGGTTGAACGGATTTGAATATCTGAGAAGAACGAAGAAATGCAAAACTCCAATTCAAATGAATACGGAGAATTAATTGCACTTTGAGATGCCAGAAGAAAAGATACTTGAACTCCATCAACGAGAATCTTGATGAACACTTGAAGAAAAGATTAAATCATGAAGAACCACCATGAAGAACTCCGGTAACAAAAGGATGATGAGATAGAATTGAATAACGAAAAGAATAAGATGAGCCTTGCGATGATTTAGATGGAGGTTCCGACGAAATGGCCAATGAAACTTGAACTCCGGAAAGAAAAAAAGATGAAAACACTTGGAACTAGAATTTATTCATCAAGAACAAACTCCAAAGAAAATGATTAATCACTTGAATGAAATAAGAATAAGATTTATTGTATGCTTATCCTTCATCAAATTAAATTGATGACCAACAATGGATTTGCATATAACTTATTCTTGTTGAAAAAGAATTGAGAAGGTCTTCATGAACCACCGGTAGGATTGAAAGAACGAATGAATAAAAATGATAATCAAGGAAAAAGAATCTTGAACGAACCACCGTAAGAATTCGAAAATGACTGATGAAAGAGAATGAATCACCAGGAAGAAACAATATGTTTGAGGGGGATTTAAATGCAAAAGAATAAAGAGATCATGAGATGATTAGAGAACACTTGTACAAGGCACTGGGATAATTGGATAACGGTAGCTGAAATGTGAGAACAAAGAATTCTTCGGGAACGATGGCCTCCGGTGAAAAGAAACAGGAAAACAACTTCTGAAATACTCCGGATGGTAAGAAAGAATATCTGACAAATTGAAATAATTCGAGAGGATGATATGAAAACTCTTCTTCGATCTTCAAATGACGACGGGAAACACCACCAAAATACTGAGATACTCCGGTACAATGCAAGGTAAGAGGTTGAGCCAATAATGAAATGATTTGAAATCGATCTTGGAAAGGCATCTGACTGATGAAATTCATTCTTACGTCAGACTTGAAAAGAATTGAGAATAACTCTGAGGGGATTAGAAGAGTCAGGTAAGATCCTGGGAAAAGACCTGTGGGTTAGGGCCCACTAAAAGAAAACACCGTTGAAAAGGATGATGAACAGATAGATGAAGCACCGGAACAATTGAAATATTTGAATGAGGTGACAACCTCGAATTAATTGGAACACAGACGAATCTTCTGAGATGTCTTGAACTCCGGAATGATTGAATGGCGAGAGGCAAACGAGCAAGGAGAACACTTGATCCAAGGAAAAGAATATGATCAACCCGAAAAACTTGAATTGAGAGCACCGGGAAAAGAAAGGGATGAAGCATGACGAACGAGACGAGAATTCACCGGTTGGAATAATTGACGGAAGACTGAAGAGGCTCCACACGAATGAAAATGATGCTCGAAAGAGACTCAGGCTCCGGGAAGAAAAAGG
>NC_057804.1:435134515-435139102 GCF_018294505.1 Triticum aestivum | reverse complement strand
AGGCAACTTGGAAGGGGAAAACGACGAATAACTTGAAGAGAAAACACCGGTTGAAAACATTGAGGAGAGAGAGCAAAAACTTCGCACGAGTAGGATGGATACTCGATTACGGACTCCAGTTCCGAGAAGAAAAGGGTGGGCGGGTGGGAAAGAAAACAACTGAGGATTGAACTCGAAGATGAAGAGGCTCGAGTCGACTTGACGAGAAATGCACCGGATGAAAAGAGCTAAGGAACAACTATCGAAAACCAACTGCGTGAACCTAAAGAAAAATTTGAAGGGGAAGAGGAGTAATTTAAAACACCTACGTCAAGATTTCTCACCAGAGCGACGAAGGGGCTAAGGAGTAAAAAGAATCCTACTCTCCGATATAACTAGACTCTGAAAAACAGTTTTCTTCTAGACTCAACAACGGCCAAACTACCGATCAATCAAGGGGGCTCCTAGGGTCGGTCGAGGCTCTGATACCAACTTGTCACGCCCAATATGCGATCCTATCCAAAAGGAACTCGAAGGTCCCACCAAGGATAGACCCGCATATTGAAACGCTTTTGCAAGGTGGATATCATTACATCAAAATTACATAATAGATGGGGCTACATACAAGAGGCATACAATGCCACATGAATACAACATCATGATACATCAGAGCACCATCCGACTACGGATGAAACACAAACAGAAACTCAAACGACATCCACCCTGCTAGCCCAGGCTGCCGACCTGGAACCTATCCCCTGATCGAAGAAGCAGAAGAAGAACTCAACGCAAGCAAGCATCGCTCTCGCGTCATGATCATCGCACAACCTGTACCTGCAACTGTTGTTGTAGTAATCTGTGAGCCACGAGGACTCAGCAATCCCATTACCATTGGTATCAAGACTAGCAAAGCTTAAAGGGAAAGGAAGGGGTAAAGTGGTGAGGTTGCAGCAGCGACTAAGCATATATGGTGGCTAACATATGCAAATAAGAGCGAGAAGAGAGCAAGCAGAATGGTCGTCAACTAGTAATGATCAAGAAGTGATCCTGAACTCCTACTTACGTCAAACATAACCCAGAAACCGTGTTCACTTCCCGGACTCCGCCGAAAAGAGACCATCACGGCTACACACACGGTTGATGCGTTTTAATTCGGATCTGGTGTCAAGTTATCTACAACCGGACATTAACAAATTCTCATCTGCCTATAACCGCAGGCACGGCTTTCGAAAGATTATACCCTGCAGGGGTGTCCCAACTTAGCCCATGACAAGCTCTCGCGATCAACGAAGGAATAGACCTTCTCCCAGGAAGACCCGATCAGACTCGGAATCCCGGTTTACAAGACATTTCGACAATGGTAAAACAAGACCAGCAAAGCCTCCCACTATGCCAACAAATCCCGATAGGAGCTGCACATATCTCGTTCTCAGGGCACACCGGATGAGCCAGACGTCGGGTTGGCATAGACCCTGGTTACCCAGGGGGCGCCAGACATCACTCGGTTCGGACCAACACTTAGACAAGCACTGGCCCGGGGGGGGCCAAAATAAAGATGACCCTCGGGTTGGCCGACGCAAGGGAAAGGGTAGGTGGTGGTGAGGCAAATGGTAAAACCAAGGTTGGGCCTTGCTGGAGGAGTTTTATTCAAAGCAAACTGTCAAGGGGGTCCCATAAATCACCCGACCGCGTAAGGAACGCAAAATCCGGGAACATAACACCGGTATGACGAAAACTAGGGCGGCAAGAGTGGAACAAAACACTAGGCAAAAGGCCGAGTCTTCCACCCTTTACCAAGTATATAGATGCATTAATAATATAAGAGATATTGTCATATCCCAACCAAAATCCTGTCCACCATGGAGAAATCTTCAACTTCACCTGCAACTAGCAACGCTATAAGAGGGCTGAGCAAAAGCGGTAACATAGCCAAACAACGGTTTACGTAGGAAAGGTGTCAAAGGTTAGAGGTTCATGGCAATATGGGATGGCTTGATAAACAAGTGATAGGTAACGCAGCAAAGCGATAGAACGAAGCACTAGCATAGCAATGATAGTAGTGAGATCCAGGGTAGCGGTCATCTTGCCTGAAATCCTGCTAGGAAGAAGAACGAGTCCATGAAGAAAATGAATCCACGAAGACGAACCAAGCGTAGACGAACGAATCCTCACGATCGCAACGAAACAGGAACTATCGAACAGAAGCACACAACATAGTAAACACACCACACATGAACAAGGCATGATGCACGAACAAGCATGATGCAAGACAAGACTACATGAAGCTACTCATGGCAAGGGATGATGCAAACAAGAGCAACACACCAAGGCAAGTTTAAATGAGGCCGGGAACAACATATAACAATTCCGGTAAGTCCTCATATGCATATTTCGAAATTGGTCCAGATCTAAATAAATCTTATGTTCAAGTTGTTAAACAGAAAGTTAAGATGCAACAAGATGATCTACACGAGATTCTAGTCAAGTTACATATAAAGTTCATTTAGTTCGGAGCTACGGACTAGAAGATATGAGCAAAACAAGTTAGACATGGCATAGATGCAAAATCCACCCAAACATCAAGCAAACACCTCAAAACAAGGATGCAACATGATAATATGAAGCTACATGCAAAATCACGCAAGTTACATATAGAGCACACTCAAAACGGAGCAACGGTTCAACACACACACACTATACAAGTTTAAAGGACAAGCTGTCCAAAACAGCAACTAGGCATATTGCAAGCATCAAAACAACAAGCTACAGCACTCCAACATGAGAACAAAAGGCATGGACATGATGTACAGGTAAAGCATAACAAAACATGAACACTGAGCTATCTCCAGAAATCACTAGAACATGCTCAAACACACATGATAAGATTGCAAGTAATGACAATTTCAGACTTTGCAGAAAATAACATCATGATGCAATGTTTAGAGCTATCAAACATGTTACAGGAACTTATCATGGCAAACAAAGCCATGGTATGAAACTACTAAACGCATAGATCAAAAGTCCTTTACTGACCATGAGCCAAAAAGGATCAGAAAATATGATGGCACCCACGTAAACATGGCAAGTTATAATACAGATTCAAACATGGTAGCAACATAATTATGAAGGCATGTTAATGAGCTTGTACCACTCACTACAGAGCAATACATGGCATGGCAAGGCAACAAACAGTAAGAAGGCATGTTTGTGAAGCTAAGCATGGCAAGAGCAAGGTCATAGGGTGCATGGATCACTAGCAAAACACATGGTAACAACTGAACTTAATGTTAACAGGCTGGCAGCAACATTATCAAGCAACTTTAGAGCAAGATAGGGACAAGCTACAGCAAGATATAAATGCAACCAGGGGCATGTATGGTTAGAGGATGACATGTTGATCAAAACATGTTTATAGAACATCACCAGATTATGCATAGAATGATTAGTAGCAACATGTTTATATAGCATCACGAAATAACAGATTCAGCCTAGCAAAACAGCAACATCATGTACCCTACTTAACAAGCTCGATTCACTCACCACAAGTCATTGCATGACAAGATAAGCATAGCATCATCAAGAAGACATGTTTATGTAACCAACCAAGTCAAGAACAAGTCCATAGCATGCAAGGATCAACTATAGCAACCTTGGTAAAATTGAATAACATGTAAACAATCTGCCAGGAAACATTTTGAAGCAAAAGTAGAGCACTCAAATGACATGCTAGGCTACTCCATAATTGCAACCAAGGGCATGAATGGATAGACAAAAACCACATGTTCAAAACATCCTTACTGAAGTATCTCAAAATATGCATGGATCTCTCTGTAGCATCATGTTTACATGGCATCAAAATAACAGCAGAACAGGAACTAAAATCAGCAACATCACGATGCCTAGTTTGCATGCTTGTGCTAGTCACCACATTGATCGTAAAAATGCATGGTAATCACCTCTCTAAAGAAAACATGGCATAGTTCAAAACACATGTAGACATCAACCTCATAGGATGCACACATCAATCATGGCAAAAATGACAAAAGAGCTCGTTCTGTTAAGAAACAGCAGAAAACATTATGAAGCACTCTTACAACAATGATTCAGCCATCTAGATGACCTCAAATGAATATGATGCAATGGAATGAAATGATGTACTCGTTGAGACGAACAATTTGACATATTACAAGCACGAAACGGAGCTACGGATGCAGAGATACGATGTGATGAACATGGCATGAAAATTACACAGATTCGGGGACTTCGGCATATTTCAGGAAAAAAACATGCGGGCGCAATATAATTATGTGACGCCCGGGCGGGGATTAGGCGGGCTCACCTAGCAGGCCGAAGCCCAGGACGGGGAAGCAGGCCGGGGGAAGCTGGATTGGGCCTGGGGCGAGTCCGGCTGGGCCGGTCGCTGGGCTGGCGACCCACGCGGGGCCCACGTGGCCCACGCGGTCAACGGGGCAGGGCGGATCGGGGCTCCTCCCCGATCCCGTCAGGCGGCGGCGGCGACGGGCCGATCCGGCCGGCCGGCGAAGGCGGCGGGGAGCTTCGGCGCGGGGGCGGCGCGGAGGAGGGATGCCGACGCGGGGCGCGGGGGCG
>NC_057804.1:435125146-435134181 GCF_018294505.1 Triticum aestivum | reverse complement strand
CCGCGGGCCGCGGCGGCGCGAGGAACGGACGGCGGCGACGTGGCGAGCCGTGATTGGGCGCGGGCGGCGGCGTGGCTGAGGTGGCGTCGTCTAATTGGTCGGGGCGACGTGGCGGCGGCGGTGGACACGTCCGGGAGGAAACGGACATGTCCGGCGGGCGAGAGGGAGGCTAGACTAGGGTTTCATCCGCGAAAATGGAAGGGGAGGGCCTACTTATAGATGGAGGGAGCTAGGAGAGTCCGAATGAGGAGCGGTTTTCGCCCACACGATCGTGATCGAACGACCGAGAGCATGGAGGGGAGTTAGATGGGTTTTGGGCCACTTTGGAGGGGGTGTTGGGCTGCAAAGAGAAGGGGGGTTTTACGGTTACCCGGTTAACCGTTGGAGTACCAAACGACCTCCAAATGGCACGAAACTTGACAGGCGGTCTACCGGTGCTATACCAAGGCCGCTTGGCAAGACTCGGGCGATTCCGAGAAAGTTTAACACCCACTCACAACAGGAGACAAAAGGGGAACGCCGGAGGACATAGGAGTGCCGGATCGCAAAATGGACAACGGGGAAAATGCTCGGATGCATGAGACGAACATGTATGCAAAATGAAATGCACATGATGACATGATAAAATGCAACACGCAAGCAAATGACATGGCAACGACGGCGAATAACTGGCAGACACCTTGTGCAACAAATCCGGGGCGTTACAGTGACAGCCAGAACAGGTCTGAACAACAAGAGCAGTTGAGTGAGGGAACTACTCCCTCCAGGAGCTATGATGAGGGCAGCAGGAGCACACCTAGTAACTTGCCCAAGGCAGCTACTAGAGCAAGGAAGAAGAGAACTTCATATTCAGAGGATGAAGAGTATGTTGTAGCTGAGGATGAGGCCACTTCCAAGAAGAAGGTGGTGAAGAAAGAGTTTGGCACAGCTGCATCAACTAAGCCAGGCATGAACAGAAAGGCCCCAGGAAGGAGAGTGCCTACATCCAAGCCAAGGAAAGTTGCCACAGGAGAAACCATGAAGTTAACAATTGAATCTGAAGAAGAGGTAGCTAGTGAGGACAAGAAGAAGAAGAGGGCAAGAACCATAACAGCCGAAGTACTTGGAAAGTCTACCATGGTGAGATCTAATGATGAAGAGGAAGAGGATGCTGCTCCAGGTCCTAAGGCACAGAAGCTCATGGGAGATGCTATTAAGTCAGGGGCTCCTGTTAAGCCCAAATCCGCTCCCAAAGTTGTTGCTCCAGTTCCCAAGACTGCACCCAAGAGGAGTACAAGGAACATTCCTGCTGAGGAGAAGAACAAGGCCCCAGTGCCTGAAGTTGAAGAAGAGGAAGCTGAAGCCCAAGTGCTAAGGAAGCTCAAGCCAAAGATCCCAGACCACAATGATGCACATCCAGTGGTAGAGGACATGAGGATCAGGAAGGATGCATGACTGAGATAGTGGAGGAAGAATGACCCATATGCTATAAGGAGGAGAACTGCTATGGATTACAGGTTCCACACAAAGGAACAACAATATTTCTATGAGACTATTCTGCTTGACAAGAAGCCCATAGTATGTGACATGAGATGGGTTGACTGGACCTACATTAGGGAAAATGAATATCACTTCCCAGGTGTCTTTGACAGCCTCAAGGCTTGTGAAGTGGACAAGTTTGTTAGCCAGAAGCTCACAAAGTGGAATGATGAGCTGATCATGCAATTCTACTCTACTACTCATTTCTATCCAGATGGCAGAATTGTATGGATATCGGAGGGTACAAGGTACCAGTCTACTATTGATGAATGGGCCAGATTGATCAATGCCCTAGAAGCTCATGAAGATGACTTGGATGTGTATGCCAAGAAGAAGAAAGATCATAACTCAATGGCAAGCATGTACAAGGAGATTCCTGATGCAAACCTGGAGACTCACAAGTTTAGCTCAGTGAAGCACTTGCTGTCAGGCCTGCCTACTATCAATACCATTCTGAGGCACACTCTTTTGCCAAAATCTGGAGATCACAGAATGATAAGAGGACACTCCATCAACTTGCTGCACATATTTGATGTCCCTCAAAAGTTCAAAGTGATGAGTCTGATTGTGGAAACAATCAAGAGGACAGCTGCAGATCATAAGAGATCTTGTGGGTATGCTCCACAAATTCAGGTGCTCATCAACTCCAAGATGGGCATAGGCACATATCTGTTGGACAAGGAGCATTTACCCCTCAAGCCAGACTTTGAGGATAACATTGTTGTCATGAATGAGGAAGATCCATCCTTAGTGCAAGCACATGAGAAGAGAGAGAAGGCAAGGGCAGAGAAAGCTGCAAAGATGCCAAGTGCTGAAGAGGCATATCAGGTGTTCTTGAAGAGCAAGCAAGATCAGCTTGGATATCTGATCCAATCCACCTTGAGGATTGAGAAGGGTTTGGCCACCCTGACTCAAAATCAGGAGAGTTTGGAGAGGATCATTGAGCAGAAATTCTATGATCTTGATGTCAAAGTTACTGAGGTTCAGCCAATAGTTGAGCAACTTCAGGAGGAAGTGGAGGAGAAGAAAGGCAAGTCTACTATAGATGCTTTCACAAGAGTGCCAAGAAGTCAGAGATCTGCTGCAGTGCCTGTTCCAGATACTAGAGCCACTACATCTACACCAGCAGCTACAGCTTCAGTGCCACCAGCTCCAGCTACATCAACAGAAGCTTTTGTCCTTGGAGTCATATCTACACCACCTCATGAAGTCCAAGCCTGAGAGACGCATAGCACTATTCATGTTTTTAACTTTTTGGTAACTTGTTGCCAAAGGGGGAGAAATATGTATAGATCATAGTCTTCGAGAGAGAGACTGTTGTTTTGTCTCTCTTTGCACTTCATTTGCTTGATACTTTATTGTGTGTTTGCTTGATACACTATGTCTTTTGTGAGATACTTGGATGATCATGTGTTTGATCATATGCTACTTTAATGTGTGCTTGAATGGCATTATCTCTTATATCCATTTATGATCATTCACTTTTCTTGGTGATGAGTGCATGTTCTCAATTATTATCATTTTGAGCGCTCCACCAAGATGCATGTGACATGGAAGAGTGACCCATGATGCTGACACATTGTGCATTTGCAGTCCAAAGCAAATTTAAATAATGCACAAATTTAGAGGGAGCTCTTGTTTGTCACATACTTCTCAAAGCGATGATGTATATCAAACTTATTATCATTTGTCGAAGCTTTGATCTATATGTTGTCATCAATTACCAAAAAGGGGGAGATTGAAAGTGCAACTATCCCTGGGTGGTTTTGGTAATGATTAACAACATATAGCTCACTGAACTAATGCCATTTTTCAAGATAAATATTTCAGGAAAGTTCAATGATTGGCGTGGCATGGATTAGGATTGTGGACCCCTCAAAATGCTAAGGACAAAAGATTGGCTCAAGCTCTAAAGTCCAAGACTCTACATTTTCTATTTTAGTGATCCAAGATCACATTGAGTCTATAGGAAAGCCAATACTATTAAAAGGGGATGAGGTGTTGCTTAATGGCTTGCTTGCTCAAAATGCTTAGTGATATGCTCCAAAAGCCATCAACCACTTTCTCATATCCACATATGTCCCAAGCTAAAAGTCAAACTCGGCCCTACCGATTTGATCCATCCGGCACGACCGAGTTCATTTGACATAGCCACTGCCAGAAACCCTAGTCACTTCAGTCTCACCGATAGGGATCTCGGTCTCACCGAGATGGGGTTGCAAACTCTCTGTTTCCCTTCATAATGTTTCGGTCTCACCGAGATGAGCGATTGGTCCCACCGAGTCTGCAATGCAAACACTCTGTTTCCTTTTCGTAACGCTTCGGTCTAACCGAGATGAGCGAATTGGTCCCACCGAGTTTGCCTGACCAACTCTCTGGTTAGCTTATTACCAAAGTCGGTCCAACCGAGTTTTTGTAATCGGTCCAGCCGAGATTACGTTATGCCCTAATCCTAATGATATCGGTCCCACCGAGTTGACATGTTGGTCCCAACGAAATTGCCTAACGGTCACATATTGTACTGAATCGGTCCGACCGAGTTTTCTGATTCGGTCCCACCGAGTTTGGTATATTGTGTGTAACGGTTAGATTTTGTGTGGAGGCTATATATACCCCTCCACCCTCTCCTCATTCATGAGGGAAGCCACCAGAATGTGCCTACACTTCCACTACTCATTTTATGAGAGAGCCACATACTCATGTGTTGAGACCAAGATATTCCAATCCAACCATATGAATCTTGATCTCTGGCCTTCCCCAAGTTGCTTTCCACTCAAATCATCTTTCCACCAAATCCAATCCTATGAGAGTGAGTTGAGTGTTGGGGAGACTATCATTTGAAGCACAAGAGCAAGGAGTTCATCATCAACACACCATCTATTACCTTTTGGAGAGTGGTGTCTCCTAGATTGGTTAGGTGTCACTTGGGAGCCTCCGAAAAGATTGTGGAGTGAACCAAGGAGTTTGTAAGGGCAAGGAGATCGCCTACTTCGTGAAGATCTACCCTAGTGAGGCAAGTCCTTCGTGGACGATGGCCATTGTGGGATAGACAAGGTTGCTTCTTCGTGGACCCTTCGTGGGTGGAGCCCTCCGTGGACTTGTGCAATCATTACCCTTCGTGGGTTGAAGTCTCCATCAACGTGAATGTATGATAGCACCACCTATCGGAACCACGCCAAAAACATCCGTGTCTCCTATTGCGTTTGCACTCTCCAAACCCATCCCTTTACATTCTTGCAAGTTGCATGCTTTACTTTCCGCTGCTTATACACTCTTTGCATGCTTTCTTGAATTGTGTTAAGATTGCTTGACTTGTGCTAAATTGTTAAAATCTGCCAAGAACTAAAATTGGGAAAAGGTTAAGTTTTTATTTGGTCAAGTAGTCTAATCACCCCCCCCCCTCTAGACATACTTTCGATCCTGCAACCGCGCGGCCAGAGCAGCAAAAGTAAGCAGGATGGCTGAGACGAATATCATCAGGCGAAACTGAGACTATTGCAAAAAATGAGCGAGGCCGAGGCGGACTGCATCGGCGGCTTGACACGGCGGCAAAGGCGGCTCTAGGCACAGACGACGGAGGTGGGTTTGGCGGGCGGCCAGTTGAGGCGAGTGAGATGGCTCAGGGCCGCGAGCCCGGGCACCTCGGAAGCGGCGCCAGGCCAGGGCGCCTCAGCAATGATGAGTCAACACTGTCCGCGGCTGGAACGGCTTATCACGCAACCTAGGGCTCGGTCAACCCAGGCCTGTTTTGACTCCGCATCCAGGTCGTAGTCGTCATGGAAAAATCCATGCTCGTCCTTCATTTTTATCTTTGGTTGATCATAACACATGAAGGCCTGATGGCATGCTTGTTCTGTTTGCTTCTCGAGAACTGATCCGGTCATGGACTATTTTTATTCAAAGCATAAGATCACCTCACCTCGTGTTAACCAGCAAAATCGTATCCGATTCAGACCTACGGCAATTTATCCTTAGCCGCGCTCCTCCATCGATTTTGACTGCAAGAAAACCATAAGATCTGATGATAGTGTTGGCTCCTTGCCCTGACCAATCGGCTGACGTAATATACGCTTGTGGACCACTGCCGGCTCATGCTCAAAACTGTTACTGATCAGATTTCTTAGAGCGTATTTTCTTAGAGCGTATTTTCAATTTTACTTGTTATTTGAATAAAATCATTGGATCTGAAATCTTGAATGAAAAAAATCCTCCCATGGCTAGTTAATTATTTGACTACTCAGTGTTCTTCACTTATATCTTTTTCGAGTAGTTTGTCATTTACTTACGTGCTTCAGGTATATTCTATGAGTAAATGGTTGAATGAATTGAATATCATAAATCTGAATTTATATATGTTTCATATGCTTATACCATGGGGAGTAATGACTTCACACATAATAAGTATAGGTGGTAAATTTATTGAAAGATTAACAAACGCAGAATTGGTCACTTGAACAATTCATGAAAGAATATGAAAGAAAGAGAGATTTCACATATAAATATACTATCTTGGACATCTTTTGTAATTGTGAGCACTCATTAAAATATGACATGCTAAAAGGTTGATGTTGGACAAGCAAGACAACTTAATGGGTTATGTTTTCCTATATCCGAAACGTTATATTGTCTTGGATCATCCAACATGTTGAGCTTGCCTTTCCCTCTCATGCTATCCAAATTCTTTGCACCAAGTAGAGATACTACTTGTGCTTCCAAACATTCCTTAACCCAGTTTTGCCATGAGAGTCCACCATACCTACCTATGGATTGAGTAAGATCCTTCAAGTAAGTTGTCATTGGTGCATGCAATAAAAATTGCTCCTTCAATATGTATGATCTATTAGTGAGAAGAAAATAAGCTTTATACGAACTTGTGATAGGGAATAAATAAAAGTGAGCGACTGCATAATAAAGGTCTTTATCACAAGCGGCAATATAAAGTGACGCTCTTTTGCATTAATATTTTGTGCATCCAACCATAAAAGTGCATGACAACCTCTGCTTCCCTCTGTGAAGGGCCTATCTTTTACTTTTACCTTCTACCCTTATACAAGAGTCATGGTGATTTTCACCTTTCCTTTTTACACTTTTTCCTTTGGCAAGCACTTTGTGTTGGAGTGATCCGGATATAATATATCCACTTGGATGTAGGTTTTCATAAAGTATTATTGTCGACATTACCCTTGAGGTAAAAGGTTGGGAGGCGAAACTATAAGCCCCTATCTTTCTTTGTGTCCAATTGAAACTTTGAACCCATAAATATCACATGAGTGTTAGCAATTGTGAAAGATTAAATGATAGTTGAGTATGTGGAGTTTGCTGAATCAAAGCTCTTACGTAGACCCTTCCCGAAAATAAGATGAATTGTAATTGTTTGATGATTAAGTGCATGGTTTGTTAGTTTTCAAGAAAGTTTATGATTTATACTTTAACATGTGAATAGCTTGTTACTTGATCATGAGAAGTTTTATGAGTTGATCTACTATTATGATATATAACTATGCTAGCAAAAGTGATTCAAACTATCATTGATCAAACTTCAACACTTGCTAGCATTCACACTTCATAAATTATTTCTTTTATCATTTACCTACTCGAGTACGAGCAGGAATTAAGCTTGAGGATGCTGATACGTCTCCAACGTATCTATAATTTATGAAGTATTCATGCCATGTTTACAATAGTTTTATATGATTTTGGTATGATTTGATTAGAACTAACCCGGGTTGACGCTGTTTTCAGCAGAACTACTGTGGTGTTGTTTTTGTGCAGAAATAAAAGTTCTCGGAATGCCCTGAAAATCAACGGAGATTTTTTCTAAAAAATATAAAAATACTGGAACGAAGAGTTATCGGAAGGGTCCCGTGGGCCCAACGAGGGTGGAGGGCGCGCCCCCTGCCTCGTGGACTCTACGTGGGGCCCCCTGACTTGTTCTCGATGCCAACCTCTCCTATAAATCCCCAAACCTCCAAAAATTAACCTAGATCGGAAGTTCCGCCGCCGCTAGCCTCTGTTAGCCACGAGAAATCAGTCTAGGCCCTCTCTGGCACCCTGCCGGAGGGGGCCATCATCACCGGAGGCCATGAAGGAGGATCTCGGAGGGGCCATCATCGCCATGGAGGCCAAGGACCAGAGAGGCAACATCTCCCCAACCAGGGGGAGGCCATGGAGGAAGGAGCACAAGGGGGAGAACCTCTCCTCTCTCTCGGTGGCACCGGAGTGCCATCGGGAGGGGAATCATCGCCTCGGTGATCGTCTTCATCAACATCACCATCATCATCACCATCCTCATATCTTTTACACGGTCCACTCTCCCGCACCCCGTTGTAATCCCTACTTGAACATAGTGCTTTATGCCACATATTATGATCCAATGATGTGTTGCCATCTTATGATGTTTTGAGTAGATATCTTTTGTCTTTGGGTTGATTGATGATCTAGATTGGTATGAGTTGTATGTTTTTCTTTGGTGTTGTCCTATTGTGCCCTCCGTGTCATGCAAGCGTGAGGGATTCCCGCTGTAGGGTGTTGCAATACATTCATGATTCGCTTATAGTGGGTTGCTTGAGTGACAGAAGCATAAATCTGAGTAAGGGGGTTGTTGCGTATGGGATAAAGGGGACTTGATATGTTAATGCTATGGTTGGGTTTTACCTTAATGATCTTTAGTAGTTGCGGATGCTTGCTAGAGTTCCAATCATAAGTGCATATGATCCAAGAGAAAGTATGTTAGCTTATGCCTCTCCCTCATGAAATTGCAATAGTGATTAGCGGTCTTGTTAACAATTGCCTAGGATAATTCTGGACACCGACCCATCATTATTCCACACTCGCTATTTATAATATTTAGTAATATATTCTAACTTTATGATAACAGCACCTACTTTTATATTTTAGTTCTCCGATGCCATGCAAAGTTATCCTCTTCATACCCACAACATAGTTTCCTTTCTCGTTTCTAGTTGGAAGCAAACATTCGGTGTACGTAGAGTCGTATCAGTGGCAGATAGGACTTGAGATAATATTGATCTTACCTTTAGCTACTTGTGGGTTCGACACTCCATACTTATCACTTCCATCTTTGGGAATTGCTATGATGATTTCCTGCACATGGGGATTATCAGCACACAAGGTATTCCTCTGGTATTCGAGAGTTGCATAATCTCATAGTCTGAGGAACATGTATAAGTCATGAAGAAAGCAGTAGCAATGAAACTATAACGATCATAATGCTAAGCTAATGGATGGGTCTTGTCCATCACATCATTCTCCTAATGATGTGATCACGTTCATCAAATGACAACACATTTCTATTGTTAGGAAACATAACCATCTTTGATTAACGAGCTAGTCAAGTAGAGGCATACTAGGGACACTATGTTTTGTCTGTGTATTCACACATGTACTGAGTTTCCGGTTAATACAATTCTAGCATGAATAATAAGCATTTATCATGATATAAAGAAATATAAATAACAACTTTATTATTGCCTCTAGGGCATATTTCCTTCATTCAC
>NC_057804.1:434815029-434821985 GCF_018294505.1 Triticum aestivum | reverse complement strand
TATCAAAGTCTTCAAAACGTGGAAGTTTCAAAGACAAACAGTAGAAATGACCTAATTGATATGCAGCGGAAGATAAACTACAACGAGCAAGCCATAGTCAAGTATGCAATAGTGTTAACGTACGAAGACTAATAACAGCTAGGTAGTAAGGATCAGGATGGAAGATAGTATGAAGCCAATCAACAATAGTAGTCAAACATTGAAGTCAAACAGATAAGACAGATAAGCAATGACTTCATGAAGACAAACTCAAAGTAAAGGAGGGAAGGGATAGAACCAGTCACTTGTTGAAGACACAGGATTTGTTGGACCAGTTCCAGTTGCTGTGACAACTGTACATCTGGTTAGGGACGCTGAGATTCAACTCAGAAGACCATGTCTTCACCTTATTCCCCTTGAGCTAAGGACACTTAGTCCTAGCCCAATCACTCTGGTAAGTCTTCAAGGTAGACTTCCGAACCTTCACAGACTTCGTTCACCCGGCAATCCATAATGACTCTTGGATGCTCAGAACACGACGCCTAACCGACTGGAGGATACACAGTCCTCAAGTGTAATAAGTCTTCAGGTCACACAGACAGAAAGACTTCAGTGATGCCTAACACTCTTTGGCTCTGGGTGTTTGGGCTTTGTCCTCGCAAGGATTTCTCTCTCAAAGGCTTCGAGGTGGGTTGCTCTCAAAACGACAAAAGCCGTAAACTAACTCTGAGCGGACACCCATTTATGGTGTAGGGGGTGGGCTATTTATAGCCACAAGGCAACCCGACCTGATATGTCTGAAATGACCCTGGGTCACTAAGGAACTGACACGTGTTCCAACTGTCAGATTTCAAACACACATGTCAACTTTACTTGGGCTACAAGCAAAGCTGACTCATCTAGCTCTGGATAAGATTTGCTCTCATTGTCTTCGCTCGAAGACATAGGATTTGGGTTGAGCATCACTTCAGTCACTCTGACTTAGTTCACTTGGACCCCACTTAACAGTACGGTGGTTCCTATGACTCAACACAGAAGAAAAGGAAACAACAAAACAACTCAGTCTTCGCGCTCCATAGTCTTCACTCAATGTCTTCTCATGTCATAGTCTTCAATGTGAACCTCTTCACACACCACCATTGTCTTCAATGTCTTCATACATTTTTAGGGGTCATCTCCGGTAGGTAAACCGAATCAATGAGGGACACTACCTGCGTTATCCTGCAATTCTCACAAACGCATTAGTCCCTCAACCAACTTTGTCGTCAATACTCCAAAACCAACTAGGGGTGGCACTAGATGCACTTACAATCTCCCCCTTTTTGGTGATTGATGACAAACTGGTTGAAGTTTTCAACGGGAAAGAAGTATGTGAAATTGTAAAGGATAGTGCATTGTTTTCATAAATGGAAAGGGCTCCCCCTGAAGATGTGCATATAAATAATTTGCTTTTGGAATGCAAATGCACATGGCAGGTTGTACTTGTGGAGATCCACTTCAACTTATGAGGATAATTCATCATGAATGAAATGATATAGCTAAGAGAATGACATGCATAATGAAAAATGGACGTCTGCAGAATGATCTAAGTGCGGAAGTTATCATCGCACGTGGAAACGCAAATAAGTGGCAGACGACCATCAAGTTTAAGTGTTACAACTCGAAGAACGAAGTGTATCAAAAGCAAGAGTTGTAAACAGTAGGCAAAATATAAAGCAACCGCCCTTTTGAACCAGCTTGAAGACTATCGAACTCATACGCTTCTCCCCCTTTTGTCAGTAATGACCAAAAAGGTTTGAAGACATAGAGCATCTACTCGTCCTCATGAGGAGTAGTTGAAGCAGCAGGGTTGTCGTTGTCGTTTGGCGGTGCAGACGAACTCGGTGCAGTGTCAATGCGTGCAGAAGTAGGGGGCGGTGAAGTTGCATCGTCTTCATCATCGATCACATTGGCATTTACAGTTGCCGCGGAGGAGGAATAGTCAAAGTCTTCAAGAGATGGAGTTCTTCGTAGGACAACATTCCGTGGAGGAGTGGAGTCAAACTTGAATCTTTCAGTGAAGCCATCGTCTTGAAGATCAGCTTCAGCACTGAGTAGGGTCAAACTCTTCCATGAACGTCGACAAGTTTCGTGAGTGACAAATGCATTCTTGGTGGCAAGGTTTCGAATGCGATTTACATCCACCAAGAGGCTTTGCATCTAACGCTTCAGCCAAAAATGATGCTTGTCTTGCTTCTGATGTAGGGCCACAAGAAGTTCTCGGTCATTGAGGACTCGAGAGCACTTCCGAGGCCTTTGAGCAATTGTGCTCTCAGTAGCTTCAGTTGGTGCACGATGAGGCAGACGAGTATTCCCAGCCATTGGATAGACACGCGTGACAGCTTGGACTCCTTCCATAGGCTGAGTGAAGCTTTGATGTTCAACATTCTGAAGACAAAGAGGCTTCTTTGCAGGTTCTGGGTATATGGCTTCAACTGACATATCAACCTCTGGTAGGAAGCTCACATGATTGCGAGCAGACGGTTGATAGTTGACAGCAGAGTGTTGCTTGATGAGGCGCATGACCCATGGAGCATAGAACTTCAGTCCGAAAAGGTCAGATCCAGATGCAGCCAGTTGCCTGATGAAGAAATCATGTGCATTGAAGCTGATGCCATTAAGGATGTAAAAGACCAATGTCTTCATGGCTCCTTCAAGTTTTGCAGCTGATGAATGTCCTTTGATCGGCCATAGAGTCCGCCTTATGATATGATATATGGTGCATGGCAGATACTCAAGGTCATCAACAAAGAACTCCTTTGGATATTCAGCATCACGTGGCAAAGGCTTCATCATGCTCAACATCTGGCTCATATTGGGTTCAGGCTTATGGAAGATGCTTTCCAGTGCATTGCGGTGTTTTTGACAACCAGGTTCATATAGATCTCCAGGAGTGGATAGGCCTGTAAGCTCAATGATGTCAAGAGCTTTGGCTTCATGATGAACATTTCCTGTCATCCACTCGAGAACCCAGGTCTTGATATCTCTGTTGTAGCCGCGAATGTGGGGGGTAGCATAGAATTGAAGCAATAGCTCTTCATTCCAATGTTCTTTGTCTGTGACAAAGCTGAGCAGACCAACATCACGAAAACAATCAAGTGCTTCTTCTAAGCACGGCAGTCCAGCAATGGCTTCAGTGTCGAGGCGCATATGAGGGAAAATGCGCCCTTGATCATACAGAACACAGGAGTAATAGCTTCGCTGCTGATGACTCCAGAACCGATCTGATGATATTCTTGGCTTCGTGTAGGGGTTATTTGAGCTGTCAAAGAATGTGTTGTGGCTCTTGAAGCCATTTGCATTGAAAGACCTGACAGATGTGGCAGTACCGAGAAACCTTGGCAGTCTTGGCTTTGGCTTCTGGACCCGAGGCCTATGCTCAATGTGATAGTCAAATTGAGGACCAGAGACAGTAGGCGGAGGGACCAGAATGGGCCATCTTACGGTGATTAGCTCGCCATGGTTGTATGCTTGATCAATTGTATAGGGCCTTGGTGGCGGAACAGGAGCAGTGGTAGCAACAGTGGCTTCGGGCTGCACATTAGAAGCTTCAGGAGCATTTTCAGTATTGGCTTCTGGTATGGGGCTTGGGACAGGCTCCACTTAGCTTCAGCCATGGCTATGTCATCGGCTTCATTGGTGTTGGTGGTGGCAGCCTCAAGGTTTTCAACCTCCACTTGCTGAGCTGGAGGGTCAGGCACAGACACGTTCACATCATGAACAGCTTCTTCAGGAATGGGGGGAGTAGGGACTCGTTCTTCTTGACGTTCGTCATCGGCTGATGCAGCCGGATTGTCTTCAGCAGCTGGTGCTTCAGACACGGAGACATTCACAGCATGAGTGGCTTCTGAAAACACTTGACGTGCAACATGTTGATGGGGCACTTCTCCTTCTGGAACGCTCGGAAGAGGGACTTGAGGCCTTGGTCCTTTGTGAAGCCTTTGTAGTACAGGCGACGCCTTTGGAGATGGAGTGGGCAGGTCCTCATCCTCTTCAACTTGCACGGATGGTGTGGCTTGTTGTTGTTGGGGAGTACTGGGGGAGTCTTGTTCTTGCGGGCGATCAGCCCATGAAGCATCCTGAGCAATTGGCGTCAGAGGACGACCAATGCTGATGAGTTCGCTGTTCGTGAGAACAGGCGATGATACCACATTGTATTCAATTTGAGGAAGAACTTCATCATCTTCAACATTGTCATCTTGACCAATGTCTTCAGCAGCGGTGAGTTCAGCTGCTGGAACATCTTCAGCTTCCGGAGCCTCTGTGGAAGCAGGCTCATGAACAGTCATGCAAAGTTCTTGGGATGCAGATGCAGGACGAACCACTGAGATGGGTTCAACAACAAGGGGCTCTGCGGGAGCAGCCCGACTCTTCTTGATCTTGCACTTCTTCTTGGAGGGAGCAGCTTCAGAGGCTTCAGTATTCTTTCTCTTTCTAGCTTCAGCCTCGGCAGCCCTCGTCTTCTTCTGTTCTAAAGTGGTAGTAGTGACCTTTGGCTTCGAGCCAGTCATGCTTCTTGGGAAAATAATGCTAGGTGCTTCTTGACTTAAAGGTGCAGGTTGGGCAGTGGAGAGCTTCTTCTTCTTTGCTGCCATCCTGGGGTCAATGCCAGGACGGCCAAGAGACTTGTGCTTCTCAGCCTCATTGTAGGCAAGCACACACTTGTCAGCCAGACTCTTCATACGCTCTCTAGAGCCTCGAGCTTCTTCACGCTTCTTATGAAAGGCTTCTTTGAGCTCTTGCAGCATGATCTTGAAGTTCTTGACATCTTGCACGCTGAGCTTTGCCACATGCTTCTTGAACTGAGCCTTTTCATAGTCAATTTTGTTTTTCAGCTCAACGATGCACTGAGCAATAGCTAGCTCAGAAGCAATGGCGCCATTGAAGGCGACGCTGAGGCCAATTGGAAGTTGCAGATCATCAAAGCTGAGATTTGGTGTGTCAAACCACTCATCAATGAAGTTATGGATGATTGCCACGTCAAAGAGAGGCAAGTTGTTGAAGATCTCTACTTCTTCCTTGCTCTTGATCAGTTGCTCAAGAGCATCATCTGCAAGATTGTCATCGCTGGACGGATCAATGTGCTCTTCACGCAGAATAGCGGCTGGAGTCAAAGCCTGATCACTACTCTTGACGATTTTCTTTTTCTTCTCCGTCTTCTTGGAGATGCGGGAAAAATCTTCAGACTGCACACTGGCTTCAGGAGGTGCAGTGGCTAGTGGCTTCACACGAGAAGCTTTTGGAGGAGCAGCTGATGATGAAGCCTTAATCTTTGGCTTCCGCGGCCTTGGAGGAGGAGCTGGGGCTTCATCAGAATCGGCATCATTGTCAGAATGATCCACTTTGGCACCTTGTACCAAGATGTAGGAGATGAGGCCATCAAGGTTTGCAAAGGGGCCAATTCTATTTTCTTCAGCTTCACGTGTGCCATCATCACGGGGAGCAGAGGGACCAGGATTGAAGTCTAATCCCCGTGACTTCTTGTTTTCCTTTTCTGAAGCCTTAGCAAACTGGAAGTTGCACTTGAAGAGATTGTCATCACGACGCAGAGCAATGCTGATGGGTCGGCTTCTTCAGGCTGTGGTCCACGGACCATGCAAGGATAGAATTCTTGCGCAATGGCTTCAGCTTTGTTCTTGGGGGGAAGGCCTCGATAGAGAATATCACCCCAAGGGCTCTTGATAGCATTCTTCTCTGTGTACTCCTGGGTCACGAACTTGTACTTGAACCACTGTTCAGCCCAATAGCGTCGAATCCATTGGATTCGAGTCTTGCGCTGATTGTAATCCTCTTCAGGATCTGTTTTGTAGATTTCAGCAAGATCATCAGGCAGATCCTTTGAAGTTCCCCCACAATGCTGTCTGCCACCCTTCCTTACTGATTTCTCTGTAGCCATGAACTTCAAACTGAACGGTTTCAATATGTTCAAAGGCTTCAAAGGCTTTCGCTTGCTGGTCAGGTATGAACTGGCTTCAGGAGAATCAATGTGTTGCTGTAAGAATTCTGCAAACGAATGCAGACTATGAGAACCTAGGGATTCTCCCACAGACATGTACCTGTGACATCATTAGATATGTGAGGGAAGGGGAAGAGGTCATATGCATTCTCAGAAGATTTTGAAGATAAATCAGTTTGAAGACATTGACCTCATGTTGCAAAGACATTCACTTATATGTTGAGAGTCGGTTCCAGATTTGTACGAATCCGTGAATAAGTACAATTGAGGAATCTAACTAGATGTGAAGCTTAAGTGAACATACTAGGTAGTATGAGATGCAGACAGAGTAGATCTAACTTTGTATAGACATAAACCAATTTTGGTAAATTAGATGAATCATTGAGGATCAAAAAGATGGTAAAAATAGAGTTATATTTACCACACGATGAACTGCTAGATGGGATGAAAGGAGACCGAGTAGTTCAATCCACCCCCTAACTTGGCGACGGAGGACACCTACGGCGGCGGCGGAGAGGACGATGCCCGCGGCCGGCGTGAGGACGGCGTCGGAGAAGTCGCGGCAGCTAAGCGCTTCGTCGCCGGCGTCGTCGAGAGCTAGCGGTGGCGCTAGGGTTTTGACGAGGTGGAGAGGTGGAAGAAGGTTTTCCTGACCGCAGGGGACACATATTTATAAGTAGGTGTGCAGCACAGCGCAATTACGCAGGTGCCCCTGTCTATTCACATCCGTGGGACACGTGGCAAGCATGCAACATACTCAGAGTTGTCCCATGTTCCCACGCCCGCCAAGTTTGTCGGATGGTTGTTTCGGCTTCTCCGGATATCGACAATAAAGATGAATCATTTAAATAGAACTTGATGTTTGTCTCTGTGTCTTCTGACAAGGATGCAGAGAAGACATTCGACAGTTTCAACAGAATGCATATGATTTGGACAGATAGAGTTTGAGATAGTAAGCATAGAGAGATTAGGGTCCGATCAC
>NC_057804.1:434814595-434814986 GCF_018294505.1 Triticum aestivum | reverse complement strand
TTGTCTCTGTGTCTTCTGCTGACAAGGATGCAGAGAAGACATTCGACAGTTTCAACAGAATGCATATGATTTGGACAGATAGAGTTTGAGATAGTAAGCATAGAGAGATTAGGGTCCGATCACATTCACTTAGTTCAAAAGATTCAACAGTGAAGACATAGCTATAAGTGAATGCTGTAGAGGACAGAATACTAGCATGCATATATATATATATATATATATATATATAATATATATATATATATATATATATATATGAGAAAGCAATCAACTCAGCATAGTGAAGTAAATCATGAAGATAAGTTGAAAGTTGAAGACAAATCAATATGCGAAGATATTCAACAATAACGCCATGAGTGAAACACTTCAAACCAAGGAATTTTGGTGGTGG